>NC_056726.1:1980706958-1980744783 GCF_019279795.1 Protopterus annectens
AAATTTTATATATATATATATATATATATATATATATATATATATATATATATATATATATATATATATATATATATATATATATATATATATATATATATATATATATATATATATATATATATATATATATATCTATATATATATATATATATATATATATATATATATACACACACACATATATATATATATATATATATACACACACACACACACACACACACACACACACACACACACACACATATATATATATATATATACACACACACACACACACAAACACTACAAAAAGTATCCCCTTATCTACATGCAATTTTAAACCTAACTGAGGAGCGTGCGTGCACGCACACACATACATGCACACACCCCTCCCCTTACCCTATCCTACTGTCACTTGTACACACTCTTAACTCAGTCCACCTTACTGAAAAATATTCACACTTCCTCCATTTGAATAATACACCATTAAAAATTCTCATGACTTGTCAGAAATACCAACTCCAAAACAAGGTTGAGCTAACTGCTGATAGACAATTCAAGATTAAACACACAAAGTAAATAAGTAATTTCTTCTGCTGAAGCATGCATAATCACGACTGAAATGGACAAATTCAAGCAGTGTTTTTATAATGGAGCTGTTCTCCAAATTTACTGAAGAATGCAGAAAAAGAAATACTTCATATTTCTTTGATAAACAAGTATTTCTCCTTTCTCAAGAGTAATGCTGGCTGCACGATTATGCTAAGAAGCAAACTGGGAAGGAAGATGTGTAGAGATTGGCCTTTCATAAATATTAATGTTGGATACATGAATGTTCATAACTTTTTTATCATAATTTGAGGCATTAATGGTAGAATGTTCACTATTTGGGGAAAACCCAAAGCAGTCATGCTGTGCATCTACTAATACATCCATCATCTGTCACTTGAATAATTAAACTGTCTGCTGCCTCATTTCTGTTCTTTTCATTTTATTTATAGGTCTAAATATGGAAGCCTTGGTATACCTGAATTGAGCTAAATGCCAACCACTCAAAAATTAATCTATACATCAAAGATTACCTGTTTCATGCCTGGGTACATAGAGCACACTGCTTATAAAACATGTTTTCCTGAAGCTTACAATTTTAATAGCAGGTTACAGAAGATGCTCCCTGAAAGTATTACTATTACAATATCATAGGCTCATACCAGATGTTTACTGATGGGGACAAAGAATTTGGTTCAACTCTCCACAAATTAGGAAAAAACTTGAACTGTCTTACTGAAATTAGTGCACCTTGTTTGCTGTAGCATAGACTAGATCCAGGCCTGCTGAATCTAGCTTTGTTTGTATAACTTGAGCACTAATCCAGACCTTCTTAAAAGTATTCAGTTGCATTTATTACTGGCTTGGTAGTAACCTGATTAAAGTGTAGCTATCATTCTAAGCCTTTTGGTTTAAGCACTTGGGCTTCAGACCAGTTTTACATTAAGAAGGTTTGTGGTCTGCACTGTTGTGGCAGGACAGGTAGCTTACATCCTTCTATGTTGGGAACTGCTGATTGAAGGATCAGTGTCTGTTATTCTAAAAGTGTATTAGTTCTGGTTTAAGCACTTGGGCTTCAGGCCAGTTATTTTACATTAAGAAGGTTCGTGGTCTGCACTCTTGTGGGAGGAGAGGCTGGACTCTGCCCTTCTGAGCTGGGAATTTCTGGTTAAAGCCTTATAGTGCCTTCATATTTTAACTGTGTCTTACTGAAATTGGTGCGCCTTGTTTGCTGTAGCATAGACTAGATCCAGGCCTGCTGAATCTAGCTTTGTTTGTATAACTTGAGAAGTAATCCAGGCCTTCTTTTTTGGAGAAGGTTCCCCTGCACCCGAGTGGCAGGAGTGTGCAGTTAGAACTTGTCTGATTGAAGACTACAGGAACAGGGCTCAGTTTTGGGTAATTTGTTTAAAAGCCTTGTCTGATGTAGTCATCTAAAGCTGTTTTAAGTGTATTTTTACTGTTTGTAGTTGTTTAAAGCTGTTTTAAGTGTACTTTTTACTGTTTTTGCCTTATCTTTTCAAAAAAAACAATTTTTCCTTGTTTCCCACCTTTCTAAGCTAGTATAGTCCAGTTTTCAGGCTAGTGCTGAATTCAGGGCTGTGTTACAATTTTCTGAGTTGCCCATACCTTACTTGGATAGAGGGAGGTTTCTCTGTTCACCTGTGAGAGAGGGAGCTTTGAGCAGCCATCTGTCCCTGGAGGAGTGGTTTCAGCACAAAAGTTAGTAGTTTATAGTCCATTTTGGGCTAATTTCTCTCTCTTTCATTTCCCTGCTGTAAAAACTGCGTTTGCATGGTTTTGCACGTCTAGACAGCGTCGGTTAGCTAGGGCTAAATTTATCCCGGCTCCACCAAGTCTCCTCTTCAGTTTTTCCCTTGAAAGTAGTCGAACTCTCAACCTAAGCACTTAAAAAGCATCCTACAGTCCAGCACTTGCTCAGACCTAATAGAAAGCACTAATATACCCCGGCAGTTGACTGCCCAGCAGAGCAAGGCTCATTACTCACCCCTCACCAACCAAGCGACTAAGCAGCTCACCCTACTATTCAGGCATGACCAAAGGGCAATTTCAGGTATACTCTCCAGTCCAGCTGGTGAACCTGGGTATCCTGAGGCAATGTTCCAACTGACTCACGTACACAGACAACTCTCTCCTCCTACCACAAAACATTAACATATGCGAGAGATGAAATTATATAGCTAAATTGGAGGCTAAGCTCTCTCCACCCAAGACTGGAACAGGCAGTCATGAGGAGAAGGTTAACACTTGCACCACACCTCCAGCCTCACATAGACATACTAAACCAGCACATGCAAAAAAATACACATAAATACATGAAATCATACTCAGAGGCTCTAAATAAAAACCTGCAAAAGCATCAGAGACCTCTAAAGCAGATACCCAAAAAACCTGCACCTCCCATCACAAACCAGACAACACATAAAACACAAAATCAGTGTGCCGCACAATCACAGCCCTTAAGGCAAAATAACATACCCAACACACAAGTAATAGGCAACTCTATAGTCAAGCACACTGACGTCCCACTCACTAGGCTGAACAAGGAGAAGGTTACATTTAGGTGCCTGTCGGGAGCCAGAATCCGCCACATAACACAAGCACTCAGGTCACTCCAGAACAAGTACAAATATGACTCTGTCATTTTTCATGTTTGTGTGAATGACCTGAGATGTACCTCCCTGGACTACATGAAAAGAGACATGATCATGTAGCCTAGGCGGGTATGACCCTGACCCTGAGTAGCATCCTGCCCTCACCAAGAATGATACTGCAGTATAAAGAAAAAAATTATCAATTTCAACAATTGGCTAAGCTTCTGGTGTCATTCAAAGGGGATCTAGCGTCTGTCAGCCTGGGACAACATGCTCAACATGCCTCGTTGCTTCAAAAGAGATGGCTTGCACCTGTCACCCCTAGGCTTTCGAATACTGGCCAAGGTTCTTGCTGCCCCCATAGTGCCTCTTTTAGGCAAGGCTCAAAAGTCAAACCCACCTCCATAAACAGCAAAAATAAAAAAAATGAGGGTTATGCTACTCAACGCCAGGAGTTTAAATCTCAAAATGCACATGCTGGAAGCACTCCTCAGTATGGAGAATGCCGACATCTGTGCAGCAACTGAAATCTGGTTCAAGGCTCCACAGAGCACCCCAGCACTACCAGGCTACAACTCATACCACACATTTCGGCCACAGAACATGGACCGAAACACAAAAGGAGGGAGTGTGTATCCATATTCATCAAAGATACCTACACCTCCAGGTTAGTGGCGCAGCATGATACCACAGAGATCATCCATGTGCAACTAACATCAGGCAAATCTGCAATGCAAATTGTGACCTGCTATAGATCACCCTCCATGACCCAGGACCATCATGCCGCCTTTCTGGAGACACTGGAAAACATGAAGGTCCTACCGAACACTCTGATATTGGGCGATTTCAATTACCCTACCGTTAACTGGGAAAACTACTCAAGTACAAACTCCCAGGTCCAGCGCTTCCTGGAATTTATCAAATCAAATACCCTGGATCAGGTGGTAAACTCCCCTACCAGAGGTGAAAACATATTGGACGTGGTCATCTCAAACACGGGCGACAGGTGTTCCACACTGGAGGTCAACCAGTCACTGGTTAGATCAGACCATAAACTAATCACTCTGGATATCCACACCACACCACCACCTCCAACCAAGAAAACCACAGTGAAACACTTTTCTATAGCAAACTTCACCTTCCTTAAGACAGAGGTGGTAAGTTTCACAGCCCCCATGCTAAAGGATAACAGTGTCCAAGATGCAAGAACCTTTACAAATGCACTCTATGAGCACCTACAAGGATGCATGGATCGTGCCACCCCTAGAAAAACCAAGACTCACTCCCCTAAGAGAAGGAAACCAGTCTGGTGGACCCTGCCATAAACAGGCTATACAAAAGAAGGACAAAACTAGTTCAGAAAAAAAGCAAATCCCAAGAAGGAAAGACATCCCTGATCAGTATCAGTAAGAAACTAAGGTCCCTCATAAAATCCTCCAAGGCCAACTTCGAAAGAAAAATAGCCAAGGAATCTAAAGATAATCACAAAGCCTTCTTTAGCTATGTCAAGAATCTAAGTGGCAACTCACAGATATGCTCTGAGCTAGTGCAAAATAGCACAAAATATACTGAACCCACTGATATTGCCAACATCCTGGCAGATAGATTCATTGCAAATGTCACCCCCCTCTTACCCCACAAAAGGGCCCACAACAATATTGGAAAAGTGTAGTGTCCCAGAAATCACAGACGCACAGGTGAAAACAGCCCTTTCAAAAGCCAAAAGCACAGCATCAGTGGGGCCAGATGGTGTCCCAGGCTGCGTCTTGCACGAACTACAGAACGAACTAACCCCCCACCTAAACACACTGTTCAACCTCAGCCTCTCCACAGGCTACGTGCCCATAGAATTATGCACAGCAACAGTTATTCCGTTCCACAAAGGAGGGGCCACAACTGACCCTGGTAACTATCGCCCCATAAGCCTGACTAGCCTGGTCTGCAAGGCTACGGAGTGCATCCTCAGGGAACTCATTAACAAAGACACTGGGAACCTGCAAACACTTGACCTGACCCAGTTCAGCTTTGTTAAGGGCAGATCATGCCTACTAAACATGGTTAACTTCTTTGAGACAGTCACCAAGGCCATAGATGAGGGGAAGGTAGGTCACACAGCCTACCTTGACCTCTCCAAGGCTTTTGACACCATTCCCCACTCAGGAATTATAGAAAAACTCACCAGCCTGAACATAAACCCCTACGTCAAGATATGGGTTGCCAACTGGCTTACAGACAGAACTCACACACGGTTAAGAATAGTGGGCTCCAGGTCCGACTCTAAACCAGTCACAAGTGGTGTCCCACAAGGCTCGGTCCTGGGACCCCCACTGTTCGGCATATACTTCTCAGAAGTACAGGTAAACACAGGAGGACTATGGCTAACCAAGTTCGCTGATGACTGCAAACTAGGAGCCATAACTGACTCTTCGGCTGACACAGACATTCTCCAAAATGGCTTTACTGAGACGGACACCTGGTGTCAAAGTCATGGTCTCAAGCTAAATGCCAAAAAATGCATAGTCATCCCGTTTGGGAAAAACAAAACACCCATGAATTACCACATAGGTGGCAGCCCCCTTAATACAGAAGAGGTAATAAGAGATCTAGGGACCCAGGTAGATGGTAATCTCTCCTTTGACAATCATATTGCCAAAGTAGTTAAGAAATCCTTCTATGTAGCCCATCTAATTAATAAAGGGTTCGCATCTAGAAATAAAGAGATTATAGTGCCCCTCTACTTGTCACTCATCAGACCCATCATAGAGTACAATGCCCCATTTGGGATGTACCTCACAAGACACTTCCATCAGCTGGAAAGACCACAAAAGTACCTCACCAAGAGGATTACTGGCCTCAAACATATGTCCTCTGCAGCCCGACTGGAAAAACTCCAGCTGTACTCAGTGGCATATCGCTTACTCAGAGGTGATCTCTGCCAGACTTACAAAGCCATGTCCAACTCAAAATTGATGGACATGCTCCACCTAAAGAAATCCAAGTCACTGCAAGCCACTCACTCTAGTGAGCTAAACCTCACTATAACAATAAATAGAACATGCTGGAGGGATTGATTCCTGTCAGAGACTCCCCATGCTTTGGAACAAAATTCTCAACTACATTAGGCAGAGCCCCTCACTAACATTCTTCAAGAGAAACCTTGACGAGTGGATGGGTAACAGAAAATACACCCATGGGATCACTTCACTGACTCTTCTTGACAGAGGTTCAGTTAATGCGGAGGCGAAAGCTGACACACACTGGCTCGGCTTATAAATGCCCTCGGGCAGATAGCCTAGTACCTACCTACCTATGAACCTATTAGACTTTGAAAACATAACATGCATAACCTTTGCAAGCTCTCTGATGCTCATAATATAAACAAGTACAGATGAAAAAGCTATTGTAAAAGTGTTAAACCTCAGTTAAGCATGCAATAATGCTAAAATGGTGTGTGTTACATGGAAATACCAGATTGTCCAGGGGTTTTGAAAAGCCTGACACAGCTGGAAGTCTTATTTCCCTGTAATGCCCACCCGAGAGAGTAGTAGTGTGCTTAGACAAATGGACTATAGTTTGTATTATTTCATTTAAAAGTAGTAGTGTTTTTGGTTTATTTTATTTCTACTATCACTCTTGACATGTCTCTTGTTTATTTACTTTCTATAGATTTTGCTTTATTTAGTTGCAGATTTAAAACGTCCAGTATGTGTCTCTTTGCTTTACATTTTTAACAATACAGATGACATTAAACTTACTGGGCTGTGGTTATTCTTAGACCAACTAGATTTCTGTAGATTATGCTAGTGAATTGTATCCTCTTTTATTTTATTACTTACTGTTTTATGCATACTTTTCAAATGAATGGACACCTCTACTATTCTTATTATGCTGTAGACTCCCCATTTCACTGGGTTGTTCATCTCGGCTGGTCATCATTTATTGCTAATACAAGAGTTTTATGCTTTTACAGCACTTTGTGTTTATATTTCATTACTCATGAGAGGCGATTTACTTTATTTGATTTTGATATACATTTTGTTGAAGTTTTCTCTAATGATGGAGAATCACTAATTCACACCTGGGGTAGCACCTATGTCCCTTATGGACAGGGGCAATCTGTAAGATATTCAATGCACAGGCACAAATCCCTGCAATCTTCTTGCCCCCTATGTGTTATATGTTGGGTAAAATTGGGTTATATTGGCTAGGCTTGTAAGGGCCTTCAAGTTGTTATCCTAGTAATCTCATATGAACCTATGAACATGGCAGCTGTTCTTTTTGTTTGTATGTGCTTGCAGGGGGGTTAATACTTTGTTGTGAAGAGGTAAACTTGTTTTTTTATTGGACTCTCCTTTTGCATTAAAAATTTACTGGAGAATGTTGATTCTCTTGTAGAATATAGTTGTTCAATTTGTTCATTATCTAAGAGGGCATTAGGCCACTTCCATTGTCTTCTGGTTCATGTAAAGCAGCCTGATGTTTTGAGCTGCAGTCTATGGATAAATAATCCATACTTATACAATTTATATGAGCTAAAAAACAAAGATATTTTATAACGCAGTATGAAGTATGACATTTTATAAGACAGTGGTAGCAATGCAACATGTGCTTGGTGACCAAACGATCTTAACCGTTAACACTGGGTATATAGACACAAACAGTTGACAAGATTCTTCAGAAATAAACACTTAGAAAATGACCAGGGGTTATGTTAGTTACTTATGTTTGGTTTTCCTAAGCTATATGGATAAATTACCACAGCTTAAGGGAGGAGGGTCAATAAGCAAGACTCCAGGAGCCCCTGGAGAATGGGCATAGCAAAGCCTGTTATGGACCTGCAGAAGGAATCCGGTTTGTAGTGCTTTGTAAAAGTGTGCATAGAAGAGCATGTTGCTGCCTATAGAGACCATCTAAAATCCACCCCTTTCCAGAAAGCCAACAAAGCCCTTGTTGACTGGGCTGCAAACCTGCCTGGAAAAGGCCTATTATGCTATTACTTTTTGTTATAGTTCTCATAAGACCACTACCTGGAAATAATGGTTTTGAAACTGGTCGTCCTTTCCTCTTACCTTCATAGGAGACAAGCAGCTGATCAGCTTTCCTGAAAGTCAGTGTTTTGTCTACGTAGTATCTGAGCTGCCTGCAGACAACTAGAAGTGCGAAGGATCTTTTCTCCCTTGTTCTTTGGTTTAGGGAAGAAAAAGTACAGTTTTGTACCTACCATAAATGTAGATGTTCGAAGATCCACATTGCTGCAGTCCTTACATATGGGTAGTCCGCTGTCCTCGGTCGGCCCGAATACCAAAGTATTAGGCTGACGTCGGTCAAGGCGCTTAAAACTGATATCAGGACGTCAGGGTACAAAAGCGCATGACCAACATCATTTCCTCAGTCTTTTCTTGCCCCAGATGTCAGAAGGCCCAACAAGAAAGGCCAAAGCCAAAAAACCAGCAAAAACTAACCAACCACCCGTGCACTAACCATATTTACAATATGTACAACACAAACCACACCACCACCTTCAACAACAGAGGGGAAGGAGGGAGGGTAAATTGGACTGCAGCAATGTGGATCTTCAAACATCTACATTTATGGTAGGTACAAAACTGTACTATGTTCTTCATCTCACATTGCTGCAGTCCTTACATATGGGTAGAATCCCAAAGCAGAGGTAAGGGAGGATGGCAAAACTATAAAGCATTAGGAGCTGCCAAAATGCCCTGTAAAATTGCAGTGGCAAATCCAGCCCTAGGTTTAGAGTAAAGTGGAAGGTGGTAATGCTTAGAGAAAGTATGCACTGAACTCCAAGTAGCTGCTTCCAAAATATCTTTAGTAGCCACCCCCCTTAAAAAGCTGTAGAAGTGGCAGTAGCCCTAGTGGAATGAGGCCTAATCCCAGCTGGAATCTCCTTACCATGATGGGAATAACAGAAAGCAATACAAAAACCAATCCACTTAGAAATAGTTTGTTTTGAAACAGGTTTGCCCTGAGAACCCAAAGCAAAAGAAACAAACAACTGCTGAGACTGCCTGAACCCTTTAGTTCTGCTCAAATAATATTGCAACTGTCTGTGTATATCCAACGTGTGCAAAATCCTTTCCCCTTTATTTTGGGGGTTTGCATAAAAAGTAGGCAAATGAATAGTTTGGTTTAAAGCCACACTAGAAACCACTTTAGGCATAAAAGAAGGGTTAGTACGCAAAGACACCCTATCCTTGTGGAAAATTAAGAAAGGCTCAACTGCCATAAGGGCCTGTAATTCAGAAACCCTTCTCGCAGAGGTAATGGCCAACAAAAAAGCAGTCTTCCATGATAAATATTTCAACTCTGCCGATGCTGCAGGCTCAAAAGGTTGTAGAGTGAGTTTCTCCAACACAAAATTGAGATCCCAAGCAGGAGTAGGAGCTCTACGTGGGGGTCTTATATTCTTTGCCCCTCTAAGGAATTGCTTAAACAAAGGTCGAGAAAATAATGGTGGGTCACAGTCATAGTGAGCAGAAATTGCTGCAGCATGAACCTTTATAGAGGAGAAGGACAAACCTTTGTCCAATAACTCAGTAAGGTATTGAAGCGCAACACTTAAATTAGGTTTAGAAACATCAAAGTCCTTTGCTGTACTCCAAAATAAAAATCTCCTCCATTTATCTGCGTAAACTTTCCTTGTACTAGGCCTTCTGGCCTCCAAAATAACATTCAAAACTTGTTGTGGAAGCTGAGACCCTCCAGGGTTTAGAACAGAAAATGCCAGGCTGTCAGATGTAGAGAATGAAGTTTGACATTGAGTAAATGACTGTTCTCCTGAGACAGCAGGTGAGGAATCAAGGCAAAGGCCATGGAGGCTCCTGTACCAGACTTCTCAGTAATGGGTACCAGTGCTGTCGAGGCCAATCTGGAGCTATTAAAATCATGTTTGGCTTGTCCTGTCTGACCTTCAGCAGTACCTTTGGGAGGAGAGGCAGAGGTGGAAAGGCATACACGTGAAGATTGCTCCAATTGAAAGAGAGAGCATCCACTTTCCAAGCTGTGGGATGAAACCTTTTGTGCAAAACTTTGGCAGCTGGTAATTTAGTGGAGAAGCGAACAGATCTATGTCTGGAGTTCCCCATAACACTGTCAATCTCTGAAATACATGAGGATCCAATTTCCACTCGTGGGGATCCATAATTTGTCTGCTCAACACATCTGCTAAGGAGTTCTGTGCTCCTGGCAGAAACCTTGCCTGAAGATTTAGCTGTAAACTGAGAGCAGCCTCCCACAAAATCATTGCTTGTCTGCATAGAGGATAAGAATGCGTTGCCCCTTGCTTGTTGATGTACCACATGACAGTTGTGTTGTCTGTTTGAATCAACACCTGCCCTGGAAGAAGTAAATCCTTGAAAGCTATCAATGCAAATTGGACTGCTAACATCTCCTTCAAGTTGATATGTAGATGTTGAAGTCTGGCAGGCCACGTGTCTTGTACCCATTTTCCATTTAGATGAGCTCCCAAGCTTTGTCTGAGGCATCTGTCGTTAAAATCTGACTCGCCTCTGGCCGGGTCACAGAGAGTCCCTTGTTTAGGTGACATTCCTGAGCCCACCACAAAAATTCCTTTTGAATGCAAGGTATTATCTGAATGACAGTGTCCAAATCTTGGCAGTGCTGTGTCCATACATTCTTGAGATACCACTGTAGCTTCCTCATATGCAGTTTGGCATTGGGAAGTACCAGAATACAAGATGCCATGAAACCCAAGGCTTGAAGGACTGTCCTTGCAGTCAGCCTGGACTGACGAGACAATTGGTGGAAGTAAAGAGAAAGATTCTTTTGTTTGTCCGGGGTCAAATAGGCCATCTGGGATGCTGTATTCAGTCTCACACCCAGAAAGCACATGTCCTGAGAGGGTACTAGACTGGACTTTATTTCGTTCACAGAATACCCCAGGCATCTTAACACTGCCATCACATACTGTAAATGATGAAGAAGTTCGTCCTTTTCTTGGGCCAGAATCAGGCAATCGTCCAAATAAGGATAGATTTGTATTCCTCTTAGCCGGAAGAAAGCTACCACTGGAGCCAGAACCTTTGTGAACACTCTGGGCACAGTAGATAAGCGAAAGGGCAATGCAGAGAACTGATAATGTGAAGTCCCAGCCCGAAAACGCAGATACTTCCTGCAACTGGGCCTGATAGGAACATGAAGGTAAGCTTCCTTGAGATCCAGAGTCACCATCCAGTGATCTTTGCCCAGCAGAGGTAAAAGCTGTTGTAACGTCAACATTTTGAACTTGGGAATGTCCAGATATGTGTTGAGGATAGATAAATCCAAAATTGGTCTCCACGTGTTTCCTTTCTTTGGTACTAGAAACAGGCGAGAATAAAATCCTAGGCCCACTTCTGGCAGAGGGACCGGTTGTATGGCCCCTATTTGAAGTAGTAGAAAAATTTGTTTGTGAGCCTCTAATCTTTGCTGAGGAGGAACGTCCGGCATGCCTTTGAAAGGAGGCAAGGTATGGAAATAAAACTTGTAACCCTGGTGTATGATATCCAATACCCATTTGTCTTGGGTAATCAACATCCAATTTTCCTTGAAGAGTGCTAACCTTCCTCCCAAAGGTGCTGCCAGGCAAGAAGGATCTGGCAGCTGAAAAGTAGGTCATTGGGCCTGTTTACGAAAGGACTGGCCCTGCCCTCACCGAAGATTGTGCAGGTGAACTCCTGTTCTAGGTCTGAAAGAACTCTGAGCTCTGCCCCTACCACGCCTAGATCTACCCCTAGACTGAGAATCATAAGAAGGATACGCCCACCCCTTAGCAGGCCAATTCCTACTAAACTTCGGAGGCTGAACTTGCAAAAATCTTTAACAGCCTGCATAGACTTAGCCTTGTCTTCCATTTTCTTCAAGACTGACTCCACAGGTGAACCAAACAACACATCAGACTGCAAAGGAGCATCCAAAATCCTTGTCTTAACATGGTCAGATAAATTCTGATCCTTCAGCCAGGCGTGCCTGCGAAGAACTGAGCCAGTGGCAGCCACCCTAGACGAGGCCTGCACAGCATCAAAACCACACTGTAATGAATGCTTACCCACCTGTTCAGAGACATGCACCAAATCTTGTAATTCCTTACACTCAATGCCTTACGCCAGAGCATCCACCTTAGACTTCAATTGAGAAAGAAGAAAGTTTTGATATTTCAACATATGAAACTGGCAATTCAAAGCCCTCATAGCTAAGGTAGAAGATGTATAGACCTTCTTTCCCCATCTATCCAAAGCTCTGGCTTCTTTATCTAGAGGAACCGGATTTTTTACAACAGAGGCCTTGACACCCTTAGGTCCCTGACTAATAGTTTCTGGGTCCGCCCTAGGACTCTTATAAAGATATTTATGAGCCTCAGGCACCCTGTAATACCTATCCGGTTTAACAGGAGCAGGAGGCAGAGAATCAGGATTAAGTGAAGCCTCTGCAAACACATCTTCCACAACATCCAGAACAGGGGGTATAGCCAAGGGCCTATGCTGGGGTAACAGCAAAAATTCCCTAAGCCTTTTCCGAGAATCAGAGAAGTCCTGACCTTCCCACTTAAAATGTTCCCTCATAGAATGAAGTGTCTCTGAAAAAGAAAAATCCTCTGGAGGAGAAGCAGAAGGAGTGGAATCATCTGCATCAGAATCAGAATAAGGAGAGTACTCCTGCAAGTCTTCAGCTGAAGACTCAAACATCCGAAGCCTGCTCAAAATTTCCCAACTCTGGCTCCACCCTAGGCCTCTTATCAGGAGGGGGCAAAGAACCTCTAATCAGAGTAATCAAATCTTCTGCCATTTTAAGCATGTGCTTCTTAGGCACAGACCCTGCTGAACTAGGAGTGACACCAACAGAAGCTAAAACTGGCCTGCCTCTGGGAGAAGCCTTGGAAACAGAAGGAGAAGGCCTAACCACCCTAGGAAGGGAGGGGAGTACAGTAACTTGAGAAGCCCCTTCAGCCTGACCTGCCTCCTGAGAGACCACCTCCTGCAAAATCAAAGTCTCCCCCTGAGACTCCAGAGAAGTCTCCGGAACCACCGGTTCCACTGAAGCCTCTAAAGAACCGGCGTCCGGAACGGACGACTCAACTTGCCTGGGTTTAACTGCTTTGTCTTTGCGCTTCTTCAAGAGAAGCGGCGCCGGAGAATCCGACGGCATATTATAATTGCACCGCTTCCCAAAGACCAGCCTAGCACAATCCAACCTTCGCTTAATAGTGCGTTTATTGAACCTAGCACAAAAGCGACACCCAACAACGTCATGCTCAGGCCCCAAACAAGGAATACACAAAGAATGATAATCCCTATGCGGTATCTGTTTCCCACAAGAAATACAGTTATTCACTTTTTCTGACATCCGGTAAAACACTGAGGCAAGAAAAACAAAATATTCCCCAACGGGGTACTTAGCCAACTTGGATTCGGTCTGAAACTCCAAATTCGAAAAATTTCAGAATGCCGAATGGCACTTGCAACGCTGCTTCTGCATCGGACCATGCGGCAAAAAAGACTGAGGAAATGACGTCGGTCATGCGCTTTTGTACCCTGACGTCCTGATGTCAGTTTTAAGCGCCTTGACTGACGTCAGCCTAATACTTTGGTATTCGGGCCGACCGAGGACAGCGGACTACCCATATGTAAGGACTGCAGCAATGTGAGATGAAGAACATCATGAGATCAATCGTCTTGCTTAAAGTAAACCCAAAGACCACTTTAGGCATAAAGGTAAGATTTGTTCTCAAAAAATGTCTCTCCCATTGCTGACTAACCATAAGAATTTGTAACTCAGATACTCCCCTAGCAGATGACAGAGCAATGAGTAGAACAGTCTTCCATGTTAAGAACTTCAATTCAGTCTCATTAGCTGGTTCATATGTTGTCAACCAGGCCTGAAGATGGACTGGCACCAAACAGAAAAATTTTCCACTTGCACATACTTGATATTCTAGTAGCAGGTTTTGTCACTGCCTTAAGTATGAGTTGCACATTTTCAGGAAAAAAGGTACCTAAAAGTTATCAAAATTCAAAAATCCAAGCAGTTAGATGAGGAGTTTCTACACTGGCATATTTCAAAATCATTCTGTCATACTGCAAGTAAATTCAGTCTGTAGAAAAGGTTGTTGCAACTGCCCTTGGACAAACTGCAAAGAAGAGAGAACCACTGCTGACTTGGACAGAAGGGAGTCACCACCACAAATGTTGGAGAAACATTTTGGATCTTTAGAAGAATTCTGGATGAATGGAAAAGCATACCGGAACATCCCCTTCCATGGGAATGAGACAGCATCTATCTTCCAGGCCGGTCTGCAAGAAGTCCTGGAGCAGAATTTCTTTAGTTGTTAATTCTTAAGGGAGAAAAACAGATTTTCTTGACGTGTTCTACACAATCGTATCAATTCTTGTAAAGATCCCAGGATCATGTTTCCATTTGTGGGGATCTGTCCTCATCCTGCTGAGCATGTCTGCAACCAAGTTTTGCTCTGACAGAATGTATGAAGCCTGAAGAGTCAAACTGAGTGGAGTTGATACCTCCCAGGGTATTACAGCAAGTCTGCCAAGGGGGTAAGATCTTGTACTCCTCTGTTTATGTACTGCATCCTCAGTTTGTCTGCGTGTTGACCACCAAAGATCATTCAAGGTCTTCAAAGCATTGATAACTACCAACATATCTTGGATATGTATGTGCGTCTGTCTATCTACAGGATTCTATATTTTTGCTCCTTATGAAATTGCTCACAACACCATATCTGAAGCACTTGTGTTGACTGACTGGAGGAGAATCTGAATTAAGTATAGAAGCCCTGGACTGAAAGCTAAAGCACCATGCGATCTTCTTTACAAACTTCAGAACTGAGAGCTGTAAGGCCAAAGGGTCTAGATGCAGACTCCAGACTGATTGGAGATAGCACTGTATTTTCCACATGTGTAGTTAGTCAGGGGAAGTTTGAGGCTGTTTGTGAATGTTTGTGTCTGAATATGTCTTGAGTAGTGGTAGTGTTAGGGGAAAGTTTTAATGATGTTAAGGTGTAGGGTTTATGGTTGGGGGAAGGGGTAACATTAGGGTTATTAAATCATAACCCTGTGTTTGTTGGACAAACATATGTTTGTTAAAATGCAGGGGAACCATGTACGTGTGTGTGTGTGTGTGTGTGTGTGTGTGTGTGTGTATGTATCTCTCTCTCATATATATATATATATATATATATATATATATATATATATATATGGAGTCACTTTATATGCTCGAAATCCTGAAATATCGAATTTCAGAATCTCGAGCCCAAAAAGTGGAAAGGCTGAAACACTGAACACCCAGAATCGCAAAATTCAAAATAGCAACTTTTCTGCCACACACACACACCTTCCTCCCCACAAACAAACAGGGGGGCTGTGCCCCCCACACACCCCCTACTTAAATATCCTAACTTCCATGGTTTACTACATACACAAACACACAAAACACCACCACACAAGCTACATCCCCCTCGCACGCACACACCACAGTAACAAAACACACTAACACACACTACAGCCCCTACCCAAAACCCGTAAAACAAACACTTAACTGAATCCATGAACATAGTGCAACACCAGAACCGCTAATTCAACATCTCCGAAATGCGAGATTTTGAATTTTGCACTTCTGGATGTTTGATGATTCAGCCTTTCCACTTTATGGGCTCGAGATTCTGAAATTCAACATTTCAGCATATAAAGTGTTTCCATACACACACACACATATATATTATATATATATATATATATATATATATATATATATATATATATATATATATATGTGTGTGTGTGTGTGTATGTGTGTATATATATATATATATATATATATATATATATATGTATATATATATATATATATATATATATATATGGGTTCACTTCACTATCTCGAAATACTGAAATCTCAAATTTCAGTATCTTGATACTAAAATAGCGAAAGCCCAGTTCTGCGAAAGACCACATAACCGAATATGGAACTGTCAAAATCAGCGGTTGTGGTGGTGCACTGTGTTAATGGATAGCTGGAGATTCAGGTAAGTGTTTATATTTTATGGGTTTTCTGTAGGGATTTTAGTGTATGTTAATGTGTTGGGAAGTTGTAGGTGTAGATTATGGCATGTAAGAGTGCAAGTGTGTAAGTGTTGAGAATGGTGGTGTTTGTACATATGTGATGTGTGTTTGTGCGAGGGGAATGTAGATTTTGTAATGGTGGGTTTCGTGTCTTTTTAGTGCAACCTCGGAGTTAGTATATATATAAGTAGTAGGGGTGTGTGGGGGGGTGCAGCCCCCCTGCTTATATGTAGGGTAGGTTTGTGTATTTGTGTTGTTGTGTTTGTGTGTTTTGTTTGTTTGTTGTAGTGTGGTGAGGAAGGTGTATGTGCGTTTGTGTGGTGTAGGGTGTTTAAAAGTCACAATTTTGGCTTTTGGGGTTTCGGTATTTTGATTCGTCGGCTTTATAGTCTCGAGATACTGAAATTCGATATTTTAGTAATTAGAGATTATAAAGTGAATCCATATAGCTAATATATATATATATATATATATATATATATATATATATGTGTGTGTGTGTGTGTGTGTGTGTATGTATATACACACACACACACACCCCTGACATGCACTAATAATACCTTTAAACAGATATTCCTTCTGAGCTACCACTACAGAGTGCAACTACTTGGCTGACAGGTATGCAGTCAGTGTGAAGAAATGTGTTTAAATCAACACTCATAATAAATTTCAAGGCCATTGTGATAAAACAATATCGCAATCTACTACTGAAGGTGTCCTACTGGTTTCAGCACAACATTTGTAAGACTGAAGAACTGCACGTCTCTCTGAAGACAATGCAAAACAAATCCCCAGAGAAGGCCCCTTTTTCTCATGTCTCCATATAGGATACACCACATTAGTACCACCTATCAGAGGTTTGTTAGGTACTGCATGTAGGGTACTCCAGCTGGCACAATGCACATTTTTTATTTTAAGCACATCAAGGGTGCCAGGATGTCACCATCACTGAATGAATGTTTGTGAAAAACTTTGGTCCCTGCATGAACTACCTTGCCCTGCATGCTATATGGGCATTCTATTAGCATATGTAATCGGTTTCACCACAGTCTCATCTATGATCTGCATTCACAGCTATTAGCACTGATGCGCATGATATACAAATATCTGAGGCAAGCCACATGGCTGACGTCAGCCATCAGATACAATGCCTACAGAAATGCAACTATGTCAATCATGGGAAGTGAAGCTGCATTCCCCAAAGGATGGAGATACAGCCAGTACTACACAAGAAATGCTGCTATGCTGGGTGAGTATATAGCATTCCCACTGGATGAAAGACTGCCAGTGGATGACACCCATATATGTGGTACTCCTGTTTTGATAAAAAGTTATGTCTTACTATAATGTTCCTTCTGTGTTGTTGATCTTCTTTCATTCATCACTGATGGGTTCGGTTCTGAGCCCTTGGAAACAAGGTCGGCTTAATACCAAGCTCGTGCCAGCCAAAAAACTCTTGAGCCAAGCTTTTACCCATAGTGCCCTTCTCCCTGTTACCTTAGATCGAGTTTGTCTAGTATTAGTAAAGCAGAGGCCATTTCTGCGCAAATGCCCTAACTCACCACTTGGACCCAAAGTATCCCCCCCAAGAGCCTTTGGAGGGGGGGGGAGTGATGAATGAAAGAAGATCAATGACACAGATGGAACGTTATGGTAAAACATAACTTCGTTATCTGATGCTGTTAATCTTCTTTCCATTCATCACTGATGGGACAGAATCCCCAGCTATCTTGTGTTCCCTGGGCGGCCCTTATGGAAGAACGTTCCTGAGCACCATTGAGCCGAAGGCAGCTCTCCCTCTGAAGACCACATCCAATTTGTAATGATTAATAAAAATGTGGGGGTTAGCCCATATGGCTGCTGCACAAATATCATCCATAGAGGCTCTCGAATGGAAGGCTACAGAAATTGTCATAGATCTGACAGAGTGGACTAACATTCTGTGGTATAGGTTTTTTTGCAAGTGAATAGATGTAGCATATGCAGTCCCTTAGCCATTTAGATAAAGTGACCTTGGAGACAGAATTTTCCATTCTAGGTCCAGAGAAGAAAATGAAAAGTTTATGTATTGCTTTGTTTCTATTTAAATAAAACCTCAGTTGTCTGTGTACATCCAAAGAATGTAGACAGTATTCCTCCTTTATTAGTAAAATTTGGGAAAAATACTGGCAAGTCAATGGTTGTCCTGTTCGATTCTCAGCTAAAGCATCTTCTGTGTGGAAACATGCATGAATGAGCGTACCTTCGTTGAAGGTTGTACATCAGGGCTGGCAACTCAGTACGTAAAAATCTACTGCCAATCATTAGCGGACTGGAGATCCGCTGTGGCGACCCCTAACTGGGAAAAGCCGAAAGATACAACAACCTGCAAGTCAATGGTCTGATTGATAGAAAAATCTGAAATAACTTTGGGGAGAAAGGATGGATCTGTCCGGAGTGATACTCTGTCCTTGTGGAGGATTAAATAGGGCCTTTTAATGCATAATGCCTGAAGATCTGAAATTCGTCTGGCTGACGTGATGGCTACCAGGAAAAGGGACTTCCAAGATAAAAATATGAGGTCACACTTTGCTGCAGGTTCAAAGTCAAAAGGAGGTTGAGTTAAGGACTGAAGAACTAATGTGAGGTTCCATGGCTCTATAGGTTGTCTGATTGGAGGCCTAATGTGAAAGATCCCTTTAAGAAAGGTTTTGCATAACCAAAGAGAGATGAGGGGAGAATTATCCAACCCATCATGAAGTTAGAAATAGCCGCTAGATGTACTCATATGGTAGAAGCTGTAGCTCCATCTTCGAAGAATTCACAGATATTGTAAGACTGCTGTAACTGGAGATGAGTACAGGTCTAGGCTTCTTTTCTTAGACCAAATAGAGAACCTCTTCAATTTGTCTAGATATAGTCATCTGGTGGAAGGTTTGTGTGAGGCCAGGATAATGTCACATACAGGTGAGGGAAGGTTAATCTGCCTGGTGATTAACAAAAGTGGAGAAACCAAGCTGTCAGCTTGACACTGGATAGGTTCGGGTGACTCAACTCTTGGGGGTGAGAAATTAGGTCTGGAAAATGGTCCAGAATCCATGGTTGACATAATAGATGAGGCTGAAGGAAGGGGAACCAAACTTGTCAAGGCAAAAAGGGGGCTATGAGGATCACTTTGCATTTCAACTGAATAGCTTTCTTTATGAATTGGGGAATCAGAGGGATAGGCATATAGCAGTCCCGTGAGCCAATCATAAATCAGAGAGCCTTTCGGAGCAAAACAGCTGCTGCATTTGTTGTTTGATGGGGGGGGGGGTGAATAGGTCGCAGCAAGGCTGCCCCCAACGGCTGAAAATTTTCACCGGTACATCGGGATTGAGGGACCACTTATGAGGCAGGAGAATACATCTGCTAAACCTGTCTGCAATCACACTGGAATTCCCAGGGATGTGCATTGCTATCGGAAAGCGGTTGGATGCTATCGCTCACTGCCAAATTCTAATGGCCTCTCGACACAGAGGATAGGACTCTGTTTCTCCTTGCTTGTTTATATACCAGACTACTGAAATGTTGTCTGATTGAATTGCAATCATTCCAGAAGGAAGCACGGACTGGAATGCTTGCAATGCTAACAGCACCGCTTTCAGTTCTAGAACGTTGATATACAGGTTGGCCTCCAAAGTGGACCATGTGCCTTGGACGGTCTTTCCCTGGAAATGCCCCCCCCCCCCCTATCGGGGAAGCATCTGTGATCACACTGGCCTTGGGCTGGGGGGGAAGGAATTGGCGGCTCCAAAGTTCTGTGTCTGGCCTCATCCACCAAAGAAGGTCCTACTTGCAACAATTCGTTATCTGAATTTGAAAGCATAGTGGGTGGTAATTCAGAAATCATTGAGACTGCTCCAATGAACTCTATGTTCTGAGTCGGAGCAAGGTTGGATTTCTCCCAGTTTATTGTTATTGCCAAAAGTCTCCCCAGGGAAAGAGTGTACTGCAGGGTTGCTACCAGAAGATGTTTGGTGGGGGAGGGTAAGGAGCCAATCGTCCAAATATGGAAACACCCAGAATCCTTGCAGCCTCAAGAGAGCTGTGACCCCTGCCATGCACTTTTCCAAGGACTCAGAACTGAACCCATCAGTGATGAATGGAAAGAAGATTAACAACATCAGATGACAGGTTCACATGTATACACTGCTTTTGATGTGTGTGCATCTTCCACATCCCAGTGACACTGGGATATACAATGATATCACATCTCCCAGGTGGCCCTTAAGATGCAGGCAGCACTGAAGATAACTCGGACATGATGAAACTTTGTCCCCACACTGTCTTCTCTCATGCAGTCCATACTGCAACTGTTAAAAGTGCTGTATGGAATTACACAGGATGCCTCAGTATCATCATCAACTCAGTGAAGACATGGAGTACAACAACTGTGAGATGATACTTGCATTGAGGGCTCTGGTAGCACATAACTGCAATGAAGAGTTTGCGGTCTAGGATTACTACTGCCATCTTGGATGACAACAATGCCACGGTTTGCCATGGCCAGAGAAGGACAAATACTTGTGATGCAGGGCCTTTGCAGTGTGCACACACCACCATTGCCATGAGATGTCAGAAACAATGTCATGCCTCTCTGTGGGTGGCCATATCAATCTTTGCCCAGGACCAGGTCACACACTGGCTCCACATCCCTGTTACTGGAGGTAACCCCTGTCACTCCTTGCCAATTCACAAGATCTACATCCAGGTCCAGGTCATGCAGTGGCACATCATCTTTAAAAACCACAAAGCCCTGTCACCTCTCCCCCACCCAAAAGATTTGCATCCAAGTCCAGCTAACACAGTGACACTCTTTTCCAGTCTCAAGAGGCCACAATCATGCCATTCATGGTGGTTTCCCATACACAGTTCATTATGGGTGCAACCCTTGCCTCCTATAATACATTTCTAGGCCCCTGTGAATATCTTATCTCCCATACAATTTATACTAGCATTCTTCTGATACTGTGTCCCCTGTGACACACAAGGAACGATACCTTTAGTCCACAATACTATCCATACTGTGTTGACTGAGGGGATGCCTGATGCAGTTTGACCAGATGTACCTCTCAACTGTGCAGATTTTCGCAGAATGTCATGATTTTTGCTGGAAATATTTGGTCTG
Organism: Protopterus annectens; assembly: GCF_019279795.1. NCBI lineage: Eukaryota > Metazoa > Chordata > Ceratodontiformes > Protopteridae > Protopterus > Protopterus annectens. Next base: position 1,980,728,351 of record NC_056726.1, read on the forward strand.
TTCCTCATAAAATATTTGGTTTTCTAGCAAATCACAGAGAATTGAAGTCAATAATGACCAAATAATGACACATTAGAGTTTCATACTTCATATCTTTCAGAAAACACATGCTAACACAAATCCTTTAGAAATTTGTTCTTGTTAGTCTGAAGAAGTCCCACAACATAGTGGGACGAAAAGCGCTTAACTCTATGTTCAGAAAATAAAGTTGGCTGTTTATTCATGCATCTCCATGTGGATTATACATGTGGACATCATATGTGCATTTGCAATTGAGTTTTTGTTGACTGGTCGGAGTTCCTGCAGCTCGCAGTTCGTGATTTTACAAGTTTATGTTTTTTTCTTTGCTAACACAAATCCTGTTATTCTAGTAGCTTTCTAAGTTTATAAGAGCAATATTTAAAAACATTTCCCTATTTTGGGGCCTTTGTTCCCCATTATTTTAGACTTTGTCCAGATTCTTTGCATTAAGAGGATGAGAGGTATGCCAGACCGTGCAAACTAGTACAGCTTGATTCATGTCCTTCATGGAAATGTGACACTGAAACTGCATCATATTTATGGTGTGCCACACTGTCACTTTGCAAATGACATGGCTAATAGCTGCTGGCCAGAATTTGCCACTTCATTAGCACTGCCATGGACTGCATCTGTCACTTCTTGCAAGTGAGGCTTCATGCTCTATCTCACGGTCTATCCCTGCTGCTGCTGCTACTACTATTGTGGTACATGCACCACACACTATTTATCCTTTGTTGACCTGGTTAGTCCCACTAGCCTAGTAGCCTCTCTTCAGAGGAAACACAAAATGGTATTTTTACTACTAGGGGAAATTTGGCTAAGGAACTGGGGAACATCTAATCCTTTTGATAGGTGCCATGGGATGTTTTACATCTATCTGAGCTAGCACCAACTCAAGCAGATGGGTCCTCAGTTTAACTTCTCATCCAAAGGACGATATATTCAGGAGTGCAGCACCCCCTTATGCTGCACAGCAGTGTCAGTAATTGATCTACCATGTGTTGTAACAGAACCTAAAGCCTTCTGCATCCAAATGCGAGTATGCTACCTGTTGCGCCACTGACACTACATATCAAGGGGCCTACCAGCTTGTTTATGCAAGATCATACTGTGGACTATGGCAAGATAAAAACCACTTTGTCAACTGTGTCTGGGGAGTACTGCAGTGCCCATCAGATGTTTTAAAGTAGTGAAAGTATGCCTACAGGGCACCAAAGACTCATTTTATGACATTCTGTGTCTCATGGATTGTACTGTATGTTATTTCAGGCTGGTGAATGGCAACTATTACCCAGGGCTCCAGGGGGTATCCAGCATCACTGCAACATAATTGTCAGATAAATGCCAAATATTTTCATTCCTAGCATGCTGCACAGACGCACTGTAGATGACCTTCTCTGTATTGCAGCCTACCAGGCAGTTCAGAGAATAATAGTCCTGTTCGCAAACATTTGAGAGTTGCGCCAGCAGTGCTACGTGTGCATATTTTATGTTGTCTGATACCTTAGGGAGGCATGCGATATTCTACAAGCCACACACTTCTCAGTTGTCCTAGGGAGCCAGATATACACTTCCACATGCATAAGAATAATGCTGTTAAGCATATTAAACATCTGTGAGACTGAAGCTTGCTCTATACATAATATTTATCAAACTGGTCAGTGAAAGGTCCCCAATAGCTAGGATGGTACAAGCTATACACACTGTGGTCTCCCATAGGGATACGGAAACCACACATTCACCTAGTTTCAGCACACCAGTATACATATTTGCCAGCCTCATTACGATTCTGAAGTGGTCAATGATCTGCTGGTCGGTTAAGCTTATGGTAGGTAAGATGCTGCTTAAACTGATGTTGCTGCTGAGGTGTGTTGTAACATGCCACCATATCACTGCCAGTCATGGATAGAACTACTGCTACTCCCCTCACTTTTACAGCATGCAACATTTGGTCCCATGCTGCATGTTTTATACAGGCTCAACAAAAGGATGTGCAAAGCGTTGCACAAGAATAAGAATCAGGGCCCTTCATCTACATCTTACTTCTGCTTCATTTGTTTAGGCTAGTTCATTTGTATCTTCTTGACTCATATGCACATGATGCATGCAGCTGTTCCTGAATCTCCAGGACCACTTCTCATGTAAACTGCCAATGTGTACTGTGCAAATAGTTTATAAATTCCATCTTACAATTCTAAGCATCTGTGGTATAAGATATTTTTTAAAAAATAGAAGTTATGTACTCACCATAACATTCTATCTGTATTGTCACTTTTTCATCTTTCCTCATGTGGGTTTGGATCCAAGCCATCGGATCAGACTCGGCTGTTAGCATGCTCATGGTAACCAAAAAGCTCTTGGATACCTCCCCCTTAACCACAGTGCATCTCTCCCAAATACCTCTTATCTTGTTTGCTGTAATATTAGTAGAAAGAAATGGTTATTTAACACCAAAAAGAACCTCAAGGGAGGCAACTTCTGGAGTCTAATGGAACTCAGTCTCACCATAGAAAGCCTCTTCCCATTCAAATAGGAATCCAAGGATAGGGGGTTGGAAGGTTGGATTGTGAGGAGAGATGAAAAATCAACAATACAGATGGAACGTTATACGAGTACAAAACTTCTTTATCTGATATTGCCAATTTTTCATCTTCTCCTCACATGTGGGACAGAGTCCCCAGCTTCCTTTATCCAGGGTGGACTCACGGGAGAATCCTCAAAATCACTGCGCCAAAGGAAGCCCACCCCTTCCCCTGGGGAACAAATCTAATTTGTAATGAGTGATAAAGATATGATGGTTTGCCCAAGTGGCAGCTGAGCAAATATCATCCACGGAACCACTGGTCTGGAAGACCACAATGTGGCCATTGCTCTAGCAGAATGAGCCCAAATGGAGTTGTCAGGCTTCATGCCTTTTGATGAATGAATAAATAAAGGAAATACAACTAGAAAGCCATTGGGATAAGGTTAACTTTGGTAACTGGTAGGCCTTTCCTAGGCCCTGTGAATGTGATAAAAAACTGTTTTGTTCTCTGAATCTCTCTCGTTCTATGTAAAGAAAAATGTAACAGTCTATGAACATCCAAACAAATGCAGTATATATTCTCCCTTATTACTAAAATTAGGGAAGAAAATAGGCAAACATATAGTCTGATTAAGATTTGTTTAAGAAATAACTTTGTTTGAGAAATAACTTTGAGCAAAAAGGAGGGGTTGGTATGCAATGCGACAGTCTTTATGGAAAATCAAATAAGGAGGTTCAGAAGACAGTTCTTGAAGTTCTGAAATCCATCTCACTGATGTGATAGCCAACAAAAAGAGTCTTCCAGGAATGATATCTAACACCACAAGTTGCTGCAGGTTCGAAGGGAGGCTGAGTAATCAGACAAAGAATCAGATTTAAATCCCAAGGGGTGAAGGGTCCTTGTAAGGACATTTTAACAACATGGTCCCTTTTAAGAAGGCTTTGCAAAGTTTGTGGGAATTCAAGGACAAGTTATCAAAACACAATATTGGAAATATGAAATGGCTGCTAATTGCACCTTAAATGTAGACGCCACAGCCCCATTATTGAAAAGATGGGCTAGGAATTCTAGAATGAAATGAAGAGGGGCTGTGATGGGATCCATATTGTGTTGCTGTGCCCAGAAGAATAATCTCTTCCATTTACTCCTATATACTTTCTATGGAGACACCTTATGGGAGGACATCAAGATATGACGGACCGGGGAGGAGAGCATAGGTTGTCTGGAGATCAATGGAACTGGAGGAACCAAGCTGTCAGATGAGTAATTCTTTTAGAATGTGACAACAGGTATGGGAATCATTCCAGAATCCAGGGATCCATCTGTAGATGAGGCCACATGAAGAGAAACCAGATTTCTCGATGCCAAAATGGGGCAATGAGGATTACTGTCCTCTTCAACCTTTTGGCATTCTGAAGAAACTTGGGGATCAATGGAATGGGGGAAAGGCATAAAGAAGTCTGGGGGGGCCAATTGTGCATAAGAGCTTCCCTCAGGGTTTTCCCCTGTGGGGGAATAAGGGTGAAGTAGTTGTTGCATTTGTTGTTTAGACAGGTGAAAAGATTGCAGCAAGGCTGGCCAATCTGTGCAAAAAATATTCTCCACTACATTCAGGTTGAGGGACCACTCTTGCGGAATGAGAATGGCTCTGCTCAGCTTGTCCGCTATGATATTTGATCTCCCCAGAATATGCATTGCTAGTAGAAAGTGGATGAATGACATCTCCCATTGCCACACTCTGAGTGGTTGTCCGCTATGACATTTGATCTCCCCAGAATATGCATTGCTATTAGAAAGTGGATGAATGACATCTCCCATTGCCACACTCTGAGTGGTTCCCGACAGAGAGGGTATGATCTGGTTCCTCCTTGCTTGTTTATGTACCATACTACCGACATGCTGTCCAAATGAATCACTACCATTCCTAGAGGAAGGGCAGACTGAAATGACTTCAACACTAAGAGCATCCCCCTCATCCCCAAGACATTTCTGTGGAGCTTGGCCTCATCTGCAGTACAGTAAAGGGTCAACTGTGTGTCACCGGTTGAGAATTAATCCACCATGAGAGGTCTTTTTTGCATATGTCTGTTATGAGGATCTGCTAGGACATTGGTTGATGCATTATACACCACTGTGAGGCTAGAAGCTATTGCAAAATTTGCATGTGAAACCTGGCCAGTGGGACTAACAACTGCAGCAGCCATGGAACCTAAGGCCTGCAGAACATGATGGGTAGCTACCCTTTTGCTTCTGATCAACCTTGTGGTCTGCCTCTTGATTGTCAATACTCTGGAAGAAGGAAGTTTGGCAATCATCTGGCTTGCGTCTAGCAGGGCTCCTATGAACTCTTTTGTTTGAGTGGGTTCCAGATGCGATTTTTGGTGTTTTATTGTTATGCCTAATTCTGAACAAAGCCTTTTCAAGGTGGAAATGAGCCAGTCATCTAAGTATGGAAACACCCAGAATCCTTGTCATATCAGGTGAGCTGAAACCATTGCCATACATTTGGTGAACACTCTGTAGTGAGACCAAAGGCAGTGCTCTGAACTAGTAATGACTGGCTACCAACCGGGAAGCATAGGTGTCTTCTGGAGTGCCTGTCCATCTTTATAAGGTAGTACTCATCCTGAAGATGAACTGTCACCATTCAGAACTTGCTGCATCGGACTGATTTGTCTGACTTGCTGAGATCCAGAATCGGTCACCAGTCCCCTGTTTTCTTTGGTACTAAAAAGAACCTTGAGTAAGTTTTGAATCCTCTCTGGTCTGTGGGGACCTTTTGAATTACTTTTTTCTAGCAGTTTTTGAATTTGTGAGACTGCTCGATTCCTATGTCCAGGTGGAACATCTGGAATTTTCTTGTTGAGGGGTGGGAGTTGACAGTAGGGAATTTGTTAAACCCTGGATATTATCCTCTGTACCTATGTATTGGAAGTTATCTTTTGCCAAGCTCTCCAATGCAGGGTAGATGACCCCTGATTGCCTCCTTAGCCAGACAATCGGGCCTCCTTTCAGGAGCGCTGAAAAGGTTTCCTGAAGAAAGGTTCCCAGGAACATTGGTTTTGCAGACCTCCTCAGCCAGCAGGGTGACAGCTTCCGTTGTTGTTTCCCCCTCTGCCTCTGGGGGAAAACTCTCCACATGCATCTTGGTAGAACTCTTGAGACTTCTTGAACCACATTTTTCTGCTTCCTCGTTGACCTTTGGGATAGGGTATCTGAGGACCCGAAAAATGTATGCCCATGGCAGAAAGGGTCTTTTCTTCTCACACCTGGACAGAGTATCCTTCACTTTGGGACCAAACAGCAATGTGCTATCAAATGAAGACTTAAAAGGGTTCCACAGAATCACAAAGGTGCATCCAGGCATCCCTCCACATGGAAATTCTGGAACTCACCGCTCTACTCATTCCTTCGGCTGCATGGGCTATGAGCCTCATGGAAGAGTTGGCAACTGAGTGTAGTGTGGCTAACTGGGAAGTTACTTTCTCTTTAGCTCCCTCAGCTACTGCTCCTTGAAGGGTATTTGAGAGCTCCTTGATCAGATCCCTTGTAATATAGTGAAATGAGATAAGTACATCAGCTCCCGCAAGGCAAAGGTTGCTGAGGAAGATACACTTCCCCCACATCTATCCATCACCCTAGAATCTTTATTAGGAGGCTGGATAGTGGAAGTCCCCTTAGAAAGTTCCTTCTTGGTTGCTGCCACTTGTCCCAAAGTCAGAGAAGGAGGAAGAGGGGGAGTGGATGACTTATGTAGACCCAGACCTGAATGGGTTGAGGTCAAGGGGGACCTAGTGATACCCTGCACCCATAAAACCATCTGTACTATCTGTTCCACATTTTCTTCAGTTAGACTCCTGGTCGAACTGGAGGATGAGGAAGAAGGGGATCTTGGCCATGATAGAAAGGGGGAAGGTACCTCGTCAGGAACTGAGTCAAAAGAAGGGGAATACCTTACCCTCAGTAAAGTCATGATTGGCTTGAATGGGCTAAATGTCAGATCCAGCCCCAACGAATCTGACCCATCCTTGCTAGATGGGATCGGAGCCAAAGTCAGAACCAATGGAGTAGCAGTCAGAGAATGCTCCAATAAAATCATTGACTCCCAGGATAAGGGAGATTTCTTCATTTTGGCTTTGAAATATCTGTCGGCACAGAAGGTCATTTCATTTTGGCCTTGTCTGAAGATCTGAGGGACAAGGACAAAGCAGGGCTCAAATGAGCAATTTAACATGAGAACAGCTAGACTTTTCTTTGCCTCCAAAAATAGCTTCACCGAAGGAAGAAGGTAACATGCCCCTTAGGATGAGCTTGTTCTTATAATCTATTAAGGCTATATTATTAAACGAGTGACATATCACAGTCATCTTGTAAGTGTGAGGCCCCAGACAATACACACATAAGGAGAGGGCATTCCTAAAAGGAATTTTATGCCCACATTTCCTGTACTTCTTGAAACCAGACGCTTTTTCATGTTTCTCCACCATGACAGAGGAAGAAGGCCAGAGAAAACACACACACACACAGACACACTTGTTCAGGAAGAACCAGCAAAGGAGAGATTTTTTTTTGTTTAAGGCAGATGGATGGAATACGAAGAAAAAGGAAAACGCCTACTAACAATAGTAGGTAAGAAATACAGTTATTGTAAAGGGGAGAGAAGTAACCTATAAAAGGCAATTACTGGCAGGAAAAAGTAGTGAAAGTAAAGTAAAGAAGCAGTCACCACAAGAAAAGGTCCTGAAGTTCAATGGAGGGACAGACAAGAATTATAATACTGAAAGTCTAAGAATTTGAAGAAATACATGGAATAAATTTGAAAAATACAACCTGACACCAAGAGCTAGCTGGGGTGATCACGTCTTCGCAAAATGGCAAATGAGATCTGGGGTATTTGGAAGAGATGCATTGTGGGTAAGCAGGAGGTATCCAAGAGCATTTGGTTGCCACAAGCTTGCTAACGGCCAAGTCTGATCTGAGGGCTCGGATCCGAACCCACATGTCAGGAGAAGATGAAAAATTGACAATATAAGATTCTATTTTTAGTGACAAGAAAGAATATCTTTGTGGGTTAATGGCAAAGAGGTTGAAACTATAGGCAAGGGGTCTATATTCTAACAAATATATTGCAATGGATGTACAATTAAAACACTGCTTATTTAATTCTGGAGCATGAGACAACAACCATCTTTGTAAATGTTAAGCCCCATCATGCACTTGACTGGGGTGATGAAAGACTGGAATGCCATAACAAATTAAACTAAATATTTATATATTTCTAAGCCTGATAATTATTGCATAGCCATATTTTGTCAGCATTTGTATAAGGAGCTGTGAGTTATCTTACATGTTAAGTAGCTGTATTCCATCATATTTTATAGTGTCTCTTATATGCATTATGAAGCATGCCAAAGGCAGGGGTTGTCCAGCTCTGCATACTTGTACGTACTGTGTTTGGAGGCCTGGTTGTAGAAAACACTAACAGTATGGGATTGTGTTTGATGGAAAACTACTGTAATTTTGGGGATTTCTCAGTTAAATCAGCCCAGATTAATCTCTCTCTCATTCAGTAAAAATATTCAGACCTACTGGTTATTGGCCTGTTACTCCCCAGTATTTATCTAGCTGAAAGTGGTTGCCATTGTTAGTCACATGCTGTAAGCAGGTTATTAATGCAGGGCTAGTAGTCTATATATCGGTGATTCAAAAGAATATTTGTTATTCAAGAATGATTCCAAATGTATTCACATGTCTGAACTTCAGTACACGTCTGACAACATTGCTAACGTTGGATGGCTTACAAATACATTTTGTTTTTTATTTGAAATTTGTTAACTGGTTAGTGCACTGATCACAACTTGATCAATTGCACTGCACTCTCAGCCTAAAATCAGTATAATGAAAGAGTATACAGAACCAGCATAAGGTATTTTCCTCTACCTTGTATGGATCATGTTGTAACTACAGAGACTCTGACACATACTATAGAGGGAGAGGATGAGGAAAGATGGGTGACAATTTATCTTGAAATTTATTCAACAATTTTTCTGTATAGGCTAATCTTTTTGTTATATGTTGAAGATTCTTTAGCTTGGTAGTCATTTACAAACTGTTTTCTGTGGCTGATTCCATACTTCACTGGTAGAAATATTTTAGCATGACAAGACTAATGGTGCTGTGTATGGAGGATTTACAAAATTAACACGTTACTTAGCAAGGACTGCAGCTGCAGTGGAGCAGCGGTAGCATTGTCGCCTCACAGCAAGAGGTTCTCCCGTTCGATTCTCAGCTGGAGCGCCTTCTGTGTGGAGTCTGCATTTCCTCCCCTTGGTCGAGTGGCGTTCGAAAGGCATGCATGAATGGGCGTTGCCTTTGTTGAAGGTTGATATCGGGCTGGCATCTCGGCACCATAAAAATCGACAGTCAATCATTAGCAGACCAAAGTTCTGCTGTGGCGACCCCTAATCGGGAAAAGTCGAAAGAAAAACAACAACTCAGCAAGGACTGCATAATTATGTTGCGAAATACATACAAATTTATGAAGTTATTTTTGTGATCTTGCTAGAATTATTTACATTTGGGAATTATGCATCAACTATGAATTTCATACAAGGTTGTTAGAATTAACTGATTAAACAGAGGTGTTAGGATGGATTTATTTGGGTAGACTTTTATATATTAGGATTTATTTGGGTAGACTTTTATATATTAAACTGTTTTAATTTCATATAGAGATAGCAGCAGGCAAGTACAACTGTATTGTTAAGCAGCAAAATGAATGAGGCATTGTTAGAGGAGGGGGTCTGTGACGGACGTAATATTGTTAATCTATCACTTGAATAAGTCTTTTTGTTAGAAGCAGCATTTCTGAATAAACCTTTTGTTAGAAGCAACTTTACGCTATGAGTGAGGCTTTGTTACTATAGTGATGTTGTTGAAAATGCATGAATAGGAAAGTTGTATATGTGGCTATATAGCAGAAACAATTTTGTTTATTCATCCTGTCTGTCAGAATAAGTAGGTAGTATAACTCAAATGACTGTATAGCTGAGCTTACAAAGCATGTAGAAAATTTCCAGAAAGGTAGTAGGCTTTGAATTTGAAACCATCTATATGTACAAAAAATATTAGATGATGTCGTAGTCAGTTAATGCAAAGGAGGTTGTCATCTAGCTCTGGAAAGGAATTTTACTGGACATGAGACTTTAAAAGCCAGTCTTTGTGAAACAGAGGACAAAACTTTAATGGATTTGGTAGGAATGAATGTCTGTACCTTGAAGATGGAGAAAATGTGTTTATTGGTCACATTGGGAAAATTAGATTAAACCTTAAAATCCTACTGGATAATATTCTAGGCAGGAAGGCTAGTGATTTGCTAACTTTTGCATTACTGAATGTACAAAAATAGATAAGGCTTGTTATGATTTAGCTTCATTTTTTGTGATTCTCTATAGAGCTGCTGTTCCAGTTTGTCAATAAAGCTGCTGAAATGTGCCTTTGGTCTCTGGTAGAATTATTTGGACATTTACAGGGATTATCTGTGGGGACTATTTTACAGTTTGTATGAAAGGGGAGATGCATGTCACGTTTAGTCACTTCTGAAGACTGACTGTGAAAATGAGGTTAATAACACTTGGTCAGTAATGAGTCTCACTGGGAAATCATACAGCTGAACAGCCCACTGTCAGTCATCAATGCCAGTCATGTATTCTATGAAGCAACACCTTATGTCTCATTTACAGCATTTTTTAATCGTTATGTCTGCTGCAAGGAGACAGGAATTTTGGCACTGCTGGCATTTAACATGAGCTTTGGTACCAGCCTTAGAAACACTTATGTCTGAATTGCGCATAGTTTTTTGGATTTAATTTTTTTAAATGCCTTAGGGATGGTTGGGAATGTTTACTGGATGAGCTTTTGTTATGATTACAGGTACTTTTTGAAAAATGTTGATGTGGTTTGTCCACTTCTGTATTTATACTTTATAAGGTTGGGATGTTATCTAAATAATGTCAGAGTTCAGAATTAATGCCCTGATGGAGTGGAAAGGTGTTCAGTAAATCAAAAGTCAGAAAATCACAAACTGCTCCACCCTGGCAAAACCACCAGTCCCTCTTCAAAAATGGACAAGATCATAGACTCTATCCCCACAGTTTAATTCCTACTTCACACAATCATTATTGCTCTTAGCCACTTAACACATATGCCCCCCTTGCTCTATCCCTGTCCAATCAAAACCACCCACATCTGTTCAATTTTAGCCCAGTACCCATCTCGCTCATAAGAAAGTTGTTCCTTAAACTAAAAACTATTTCTGTAGGCCAACTACCATCAGACTACCTAAAAGTGGCTGCACAAGTCGGACTTCCCTGTGTTCATACTAATTAATAGGTCCACAGCAGAAAGATATGTTCCATCACTGTGGAAAAAATCTTACATCACATCACAAAGGTGGCACATCTACAGGGTTTAATAACTACAGATCAATAGTGATTCTATCCTCCTCTCTAAAATATTAAAGAAATGCATACATATGCAGCTGATGCAATATCCAAACTCAAATAACCTGATCTCAGAAACACAACACGGCTTTGGCCCCAGCATAGCACCACTACTGCATTTTACTAATATAATAAACTGACAAACGATGGTCTATTTGTGTCCACCAAGCTCTTAGACTTGTCAAAGGCATTTGAGACTCTCACACCAGAAACTGCTTGTTCAACTCTCCTCAACAGGACTTTCACAATTCTCCTTGTTGTGGTTCCTTGGTTACGTACCTGGAAGGCAACAACCCATTAAATGGCAATAAACCTACTCGCCCTTTCAAACAGTTACTACAGGTGACCCTTAGGGCTCTATCCTGGGTCCTCAGCTATTTAACATATTTATTAATGACCTCCACACTTCCACTCATCATGCTATTTTAGTTCAGTAGGTATACGACTCAGCATTAATATGCGAGGTCTCAGCAATAAATAAGCTCCAAAACATTACCCAAACATCCTTCTCCTCTGTGGAAACCTGGCTAAAAGAATCAAACCTCCTACTCAACCCCAAGAAAACTAAGCTAATGATTTTCACCTCAAAAAGTTGCCAAAATCAAAAGCAGTCTTTTCCCAAAAAGTCAGTAATTAATACTGTCACTGGAACTATAACTCACAGTAAACTTCTAGGCATTACAATAGATGACAATCTCAGATATGACCATAAATGGCACACCATTAAATCTACGTATCAACTAGGTTCCCTTTAAAGGATCAACGGATTCCTTACAGATAAGGCAAGAAAAACTCCAGCCACAACCTTCTCACTGCCGACTCTCTTACAAGCAGCTCCTATCCTAACAAGCTTAAATACTCAAAGAAACTTATCTCCTGCTACAATAAAACAGCTAGATTTGCCACCTGTCTCCCTCATAGGACCAACCATTGTCATAGCTTAAAGCAATTAAACTGGCTTGAATTGCACAGCTGTCTAACCTATTAACAACTAACTACAGCACACAAACTCATTCATCACCCAGAAAAAATGCCGTGGCTGTGCCAAACTTCTTACTACTCTACTGTCCAGCAAGGGACCTCTGTTCTAGTAACAAATTCTTATAGCCTACATACAAGTCAAATAATGTTGCAGGAGACCCGCTGTTCATAGGTTCATACTAGGCTATCTGCCCTAGGGCATTTATAAGCCTAGCCAGTGTGTGTTTGGCTTTCGCCACCCATTTTAAAATAATTTTGCTATGCCCTTTTTTGAGGTTAGTATACTGTACCTCTGTCTAACAGTGATACAGAAGTGATACCCCAGGGTAAACCTATGATCTCCCATCCACTCATCAAGATTCCTCTTGAAGAGAGTCAATGAGGGACTCTGCCTAACCTGGACTGGGATTTTATTCCAAAGTGAAGGGAGCCTCTGGGTTATGAATCTGTCCCTCCAGCATGTCCTATTTATTTCAGTGCTGAGGTTCAAGTCTCTCGAGCACGTAGCTTGATGGGATTTGGATTTTCTGAGGTGCAGCATGTCCATTAATTTCGGGTTGGACATGGCTTTATACGCCAGGCACAGATCGCCTCTGAGCAGGCGGTATGCCACTGAGTAGAGCTGGAGTTTCTTTAACCGGGCAGCATATGACATCTGTTTGAGCCGTTTGATCCTCTTGGTGAGGTACTTTTGGGGTCTTTCCAGTTGCTGCAGGTGTCTGGTAAGGTATATCCCAAAAGGGGCATTGTACAAAATTATGGGCCTGATGAGGGATGAGTAAAGAGGCACGATGACCTCCCCTGATCTAGATGTGAATCCCTTCATGGGCTATATAAAATGTTTTTCTAACCACTTTGGCCACGTGGTTGTCAAATGAGAGATTGCTATCAACTTGGGTCCCCAGGTCCCTAATTACATCTTCTGTACTTAATGGATTACCACCTATGTGGTAATTTGTGGGCACTTTGTTTTTGCCAAAGGGGATGACTATACACTTTTTGGCGTTTAGCTTGAGGCCATGGCTCTGGCACCAGTTGTCTGTTTCTATGAGGCCCTTTTAGAGGATGCTTGTGTCGGCTGGAGAGTCAATTATGGCGGCCAGTTTGCAGTCATCTGCGAACTTGGTCAGCCACAGTCCTTCCATGTTGGCCTGTACCTCCGAGAAATATATACCGAACAAGAGAGGTCCCAGGACTGAGCCTTGTGGGACGCCACTTGTAACTGGTTTGGAGTCTGACATGGCTCCAGCAATTCTAACCATGTGGGTTCTGTCCTTGAGCCAGTTTGCAACCCATCTAGTGACATAGGGGTTTATATTTAAGCTGGTGATCTTATCTATAATGCCCTTGTGGGGTATTGTATCGAAGGCTATTGCGAGGTCCAGGTAGGCTGTGTGAACCACCTTCCCCTCGTCAATGGCCTTGGGTGACTGTTTCAAAGAAATTGACCAGGTTTAAGAGGCAGGATCTGCCCTTAAAGCCGAACTGGGTAGGATCCAGTGTCTGTAGGTCCCCAATATCTTTATTTATGAGGTCCATGATGATCCTTTCCATAGCTTTGCAGACCAAGCTAGTCAGGCTTATGGGGAGATAGTTTCCAGGATCCGTTGAGGCACCACCTTTGTGGACAGGGACCACTGTTGCTGTACGCCACTCTTTGGGTACATATCCTGTAGTAAGGCTGAGATTGAATGAGAAGTTATGTACCTACCATAACGTTCCATGTTAGTTGTCTTCTCTCGCCTTCTTTCTTGCTTGATGGGTTCGGAGCCGATCCTCGGCTCTGACTCGGCACTTGCTAAGCTCGAGAGTCACTTTTACCAGCTCGAGGCAGCCCCATATCCCATGATGCAAGGCGGTAAGTACCCAGATCTCGTTTGATAACAAAAGGCAATAGCACCTAGCATAATAACTTCCCAAAGGAAGAAAGAAGGAGAGAAAAAACCTGAAGGATGGTAGAAGGACCAGCTTTGTATGGACTTCAGAAGCATAATTCCCTGTAGAGAAAGGTCTGTCCAGGCCTGGGGGAAGGAGGGAGGGTCGCAAGAAAGAAGGCGAGAGAAGACAACTAACATGGAACGTTATTGGTAGGTACATAACTTCTCAATGTTAAGTTGTCAATCTCGCCTTCATTCTTGCTTAGGTTCATAGGTTCATACTAGGCTATCTGCCCGAGGGCATTTACAAGCCTAGCCCATAGTTTTGTGGCTTACGCCACCCCTATAGTATGGGGAACTATACCCATTATTTTGCTGTGCCTCTGTCGAGCAGTGACACTGAGGTAATCCCTGGGGTATATCTGCGATCTCCCATCCATTGGTCAAGATTTCTCTTGAACAAGGCCAGCGAGGTGCTCTGCCTCACATGTACCGGGATTTTGTTCCACAGCATAGGGAGTCTTTGGGTGATGAATCTATCTCTCCAGCACGTCCTATTAATAGCCGTGTCGAGGTTTAAGTCTCCCGCCCTTGTGGCTCTGATGGATCTAGATTTTTTGAGGTGAAGCATATTCATCAAATCTGGGTTTGACATGGCCTTGTATGTTAGGCAAAGGTCACCTCTGAGCAAGCGGTAAGCGACTGAATAGAGCTGGAGTTCTTTCAGTCGGGCAGCATAGGACAGATTTTTGAGACACTTTATCCTTTTGGTGAGGAACGTTTGTGGCCTCTCCAGCTGCTGCAAGTGTCGGGTCAGATACATTCCGAATGGGGCATTGTACACTCAATCATTGGTCTGATGAGTGATGAGTAAAGGGAGACTATGACCTCCCTTGATCTAGATGAGAATCCCTTCATGATAAGGTGGGCAATGTAGAAGGTCTTCCTGACTACTTTAGCTACATGGGTGTCGAATGACAGACTACTATCAACCTGGGTCCCCAGGTCCCTGATAACTTCTTCTGTGCTCAGTGGATTGCCACCTATTTGGTAGCTAGGGGTAACCTTGTTTTTCCCGAAGGGTATGACTATGCATTTGGTGGCATTTAACTTTAGGCCGTGGCTCTGGCACCAGTTATCCGTTTCTGTGAGACCCTTCTGAAGGATATCTGTGTCAGATGTGTTTTCTACTATGGCCCAGTTTGCAGTCATCTGCAAACTTTGTCAGCCATAACCCTCCTGTGTTTGCTTGTACTTGGAAAAGTAGATGCCAAACAAGAGTGGGCCCAGGACTGAGCCCTGTGGGACACCACTTGTGACAGGCTTTGAGTCTGACATGGCGCCAGCAACTCTGACCCTGTGGGTTCTGTCACTCAGCCAGTTTGCAACCCATCTTGTGATGTATGGGTTAACATTTAAGCTGATGAGTTTTTCAATGATACCCGAGTGGGGTATTGTATCGAAGGCCTTAGCCAGATCGAGGTAGGCTGTATGGACTGCCTTTCCCTCATCAATGGCTTTGGTGACTGTTTGAAAAAGTCAACCAAGTTTAAAAGGCATGATCTGCCTTTGACAAAGCCAAACTGGGTTGGATCCAAAGTCTGCAAATTCCCTATGTCTTTATTTATGAGGTCCATTATGATCCTCTCCATGGCTTTGCAGATAAGGCTTGTCAAGCTAATGGGCGGTAATTTCCAGGGTCGGTGGAGGCACCGCCTTTGTGAAGTGGGACCACAGTTGCAGTGCGCCACTCCTGGAGTGCGTATCCAGAGGTAAGACTTTGATTAAACAGCTGTCCTAGCTGTGGGTTTAATTCCTCATTGAGTTAAGTGGAGCACACAGTCGGGGACACCATCAGGTCCCATGGATGCTGTGTTTTGAGCTTTGGGAAGAGCAGTTCTCACTTGGGCGCTGGAGATGTTTGGGGGCTGCAATCGTTTGGTATAGATATCTCTCCTTTTGGGGGGGGAGAAGTTTGCACTGAACCTGTCAGCCAGTATGTTGGCAATGTCTGTAGGATCAGTAATCTTCACATCATTTTGAACTAGTTCTGAGCATATCTGGGAGTTACCTCCTAGGTTTCTAACATAGCTAAAGAAGGCCTTATGATTGTCTTTTGAGTCTTTAGCTATTTTTCTCTCGAAATTTGCTTTAGATGATTTTATGAGAGCTCTTAGTTTTTTACTTATAGTGATCAAGGGTGTCTTACCTTTTAAGGATTTTGCTCTATCTTGTAGTAGCTTCCTCCTTTTGTTGTAGAGTTTGTTTATGGCTGGGGTCCACCAGACTGGGCTTGCCTTTGGTACAAAGAGTCTTTGTTTTGCTTGGGATTGCCTTATCCATGCAGTCCTGCAGGTGCTGGTAGAAGGCATTTGTAAGTGATTCAGCGGCTTGAGTACTGTTTTCCGCCAGTTCGGGGGCCTTAAAGGAGACCACACTAGTCTTTAGAAGTGTGAAGTCGGGTTTTGAGAAGTTCTTTTCTGTGGTCTTTTATTTCAGGTGGGGGTGGGATGAGGACCTCCAGCGAG